>NC_057795.1:270120365-270125399 GCF_018294505.1 Triticum aestivum | reverse complement strand
AGAGAAGCATCCATGTTAGTAGGAAGAACATATGTTTTTTCTAGATCTTTGCTTTTGGAGCTACATATTTGTATATGATCTGTGAATCATTGAGATGCATTAACATGTTGATCTTATGTATGGGAATCGTACTAGTTAGTTTTAGTTGCGACGCAAGATCCGAAGTGGTTGATCTTTGCTTTTGGAGCTACATATTTGTATATGATCTGTGAATCATTGAGATGCATTAACAGTTACTTATTTCTGTTCGCTCAGTGTTTACAAGTTACTGATCGATCACTAGCTAGCCTACAAATGTGCTCCTGGCAGTTTTATTTGCGGCGCAAGATGCGAAGTGGCAATTTTTTGAATAAAAATGCCTACCTCTGAAGAAACTGACAAGCTACACTATCGATCCTACACGGATAAAAATGCCTACCTCTGAAGACACTGACAAGCTACACTATCGATCCTACACGGATAAATAGCGGATCACGCACGTACTACCTCCTTTCTGGTTTGTAGGGCTCAATTCAAGAAACGACCTACTCGATCCTACACGAATAAATAGCGGATCACGCACGTACTAGTACCTCCTTTCCGGTTTGCAGGGCTTAATTCAAACCTCTCACCAACCAAGGTACTCCCTCCGTCCGGGTTTATTAGTCCCGTGATCAAAGTAGCAAGACCAAGGCATGGCAATAATTAACGGCATGCAGAAGTTTAAGCCTAATTAATTCCAGCGATTTAAGTGGCTACATGCGTGCCCTCGGCAGCGACTCGTTGCATGCTGCTTCGCGTACTGCCTGCGAGCGATTCTGAGTGCCTGCATGCAGCCGGCCATAATTAAGGCAACTAACTGATGCGAAAAAAGATATGCTTTAATTGTTGCGGGCTTTTTAAATTCGTGAAATCATTATTGACATGGAGGGAGATGATTCGAGTGCACTCGTTTGACCACCATGACGGCGTGCGACCCAGACGGGACGGGACGTCACAGTCATAATTTTAGTTTCCTTAGTTTTCCACGGCAAGCTGGCGCGCTAAGCCATTATGCATTGAATTCCGATGACCGTCGCGCTACCTTCCCCCTATAAGTATTGTTTCCCGGCCTTCTCTAGTGCCACCGTGACCCAACTCGCCATATCCCCATAAGCCCCCACCGGCCCGATGTCACTCGCCACGTCCACCATGCCCCCACCCGTCCGCGGTAGGCGATGCCGGAGGCGGTCACCGCCGGAACTAGTGTTTGGTTTTTCACCGGAAGGCAGACGAAGGGAGGAGGCATTCTATCTGTCTTTAGATGGCAATGCGCGGATCGAGGAGTTGTTGGAGCGCGACCGCATGGCAGAGGAGCAGGAGTTGTTGGAGCACAACCGCCTGGCGGAGGAGCAGCGTATCACCGATTTGCACCGCCAGCGGGACATGGAGCAGCAGCGCACCGACGCTCTGAGTCGCGAGCAGAGCGCCCACAACTGGGCCGACTACGTGGAGGCCGGCGCCCGGAAAATAGCCCTGGAGGCTATCGGGCACGCACGCGTTCGCGATGCCGATTTTTACTACCAGCTCGTCAAGTGGGTTTCCCACTTGGAAGCCGAAGCTTTGGTGGACCACGCCGGCATGGAAAGGGCCAACGCGTGCGAGCAATGCGCCCTATCGCACCTCTGGCAAGTCCGAGGCGAGGCACAGGACGCCGGTGCCGGCGTTTAGCATGTACCACAGATGGTGGCCGGCATCGTCTAGTTAGCTAAGAGTAAGTTAGTACTTGTCTAGTGGGAGTAGATAGTTAACTTGGCTATGATGGTTGTCAACATGGAAGTTCAGTACTCTATATGTGGATCAGACCTGTTACTTTGCTCTGAATGTTGAACTTTCTGTTTGAACATATGGAATGGGCTGTTATTTTTTTAAATGGGTTGTATTTGTCCTCCACGGGTTTAGAGGCTGACTTGTGGGCCTAGCAAGTTGACGCGTACACAATCAGGAGATGATTGTACGTGGAGAGGATGACAGCAGGGATCCGCCAAGGTCATGGCAGTACGCAAGCAAGTGCCTCCTTATTTCAAGCCAATAAAAAAATGGCTCCTCCTAGTGGATTTCTGACATCTGTGTCCCATGCCATTGTCAACATAGTCAATAAACGAGAGAATTGCACAACGAGCGGCTGACACCAGGGACCCAGCAGCTCACCCAGTTATTTTTGTTTTGGGTTAATTTGATAAATGCCTCCAAAAAATGCCACTGCAATTTCCAAACTTTGAAAAATGCCATTTCATGCCATTTCTAGTGGCATTTTTCGAAGTCTGGAGTGGCGTTTTTCAAAGTTTGCAAACTGCAGTGGCGTTTTTCAAAGTTTGCAAAAATTGCAGTGACATTTTTCAAAGTTTGGAAATTGCAGTGGCATTTTTATGAATCGCCATAATTGGGTGGCATTTATCTAATTTGTTTTTGAGACGGAAGCAGTGTGTCAATTGGGCTGTGCGGGACACTCTGGCCTGTCTAGACAACCTTTTCTTTTATGTTTACCACAGACCAGCCCAGTTGTTTTTCTTTTTGAAAATGGCTAGCCCAGTTTTTTTGTGATTTGTCAAGTAAGTCGCTTTATCAGGCCTGTTGGGATGCAAATCTTTCAAGATGAGGAGAGCTTCATTCGGCTGGCCGAGAAAATGGCCTATCAGTAATGATAAATGGGTTGTACATTTTTAAAACACATCAAACCGGTAATTAGTTTCAAATATCTTTTTTTCATTTCGAGATTTTAAATTGCATTGATTTTTATGCGTGGACAATTTATTGGATTTTATATTGATATACATTTATTTTTAAAATCAGTCTGAATGTGACTCGAAATTTCGGAATTAAAAACAGTTCAGACCGCACCGACATATGCAAAATTTCGTATAATTTTTTAACCGTGGCCACAATATGGGCTGTAATGCTAGCAAAAAGAATATGGGCTCCAAAAAAACCCGTAAGAATTAGCAAATGGGATGTAAACTATTTGAAATAATGGCAGATGGGCCGTATGCTGTTTTCCACAGATTTGAGGCTTTCCACAGATGGCATGTATACTGTTGGATGTCCATCCAACGGGCATCGTGCTTCTTCAATCTTTGCTCTTCCTGCTCCAGCCGCTCAAACAAGCGCCAGCGGGACTGCCTGCTCCCTCCTCCCCGCGGCCGGCTGTGCTGCCGCACAGGCCTCACCGCCCCACCGTACTCCCATCGCTGGCCTAGCCATCCCTCTACTCACCCATAGTCCCACACCTGCTATTATTCTCCGGCGACGGCAGACGAACCAGTAAACCCTCGTACAGTCGTACTCCCCTCCGCATGGGAAACAACTGCCGAGTCTTCCCTGCCTCCGTGTCGTTCCCTTCCTAGGCCTCGCCGTCGTCCATCGCCCTGGTGCTCTCGGCGTGGTGTGGTCAACATGGTCAATGACCGACATGCATCTGAAGTGGACTGTACGTGGAGAGGCTGACAGCTGGGTCCATGGCCGCACGCAAGGAAATGCCTCCTTATTACGCGCAAAATAATGATTCCTCCACCTAACATATGGGACCCACCGAAAGGGCCTCTGTATTTCACGAAAAAAATGTTACCACCGCTGACAGCTTGGACCCACCAGCTATATCTTCGCACGCAAGGAAGTGCCTCCTTATTACGCCCAAAAAAAAGAATACTCCCCCTGCTAGCTGGGACCCAGTATAGTGGGCCTACTAAGTTGACGGGGATGAAGGGCTTTGTCAACTTAGTCAATATGCACGATTCTAGCTCGAATGACCGTACGATGTCCATCCAACGGCCGTAGTGCTTCTTCAACCTCTGGTCTTCTTGCTCCAGCCGCCCAAAGCAGCACCGGTCGTGCCGCCTGCTCCTGCCTCCCATGGCCGGCTGTGCTGTCGCAGAGGCCTCACCGCCCCCATACTACTCCCACCGCTGGCCATGCCATCCCTCCACTCCACTCACCCACACCCCCTGTTATTCTGCGGTGACAGCAGCGCAGCCGAACCAGTGAACCCTCTTACTCCTCTCCGTGTGGGCATCCACTGCCGTGTCTTCCCCGGCTCCGTGTCGTCCCCTTCCTAGGCCTCGCCGTCGTCCACTGCTGTGGTGCTCTCGGTGCGGCGTGGTCAATGTGGTAAACGACCGAATTCCATCGGAAGAATACTGTACGTGGAGAGGCTGACAGTTGAGTCCACGGCAGCCGCAAGGAAGTGCCTCCTTATTACGCGGGAAATAATTATTCCTCCACCTGACAGCAGGGACCCACCGGACAGGCCACCAGTATTTTGCGAAAAAAATGTTTGCCCCTGACTGCTGGGACCCACCCGACAGGCCACCGTATTTCGTGAAAAAAACGTTCCCCCTGCTGTCAGCTCGGACCCACCGGAAGTGCCTCCTTATTACGCACAAAAAAGTGAATACCCCCCTGCTAGTTGGTCGATGTAGAGGCGCGCATGTGTCGTAGTAGAGGCGCGCACATAGCATGTACACGTACATACAACAGCGAGGGTGCAAGAAAGAAAATACGGCCACATACATACATACGGGCAGGGTCTCGAACGCCTACTCGCGCATACGTACATGGCTGGTCGGAGCGGAGAAATAGAATCGTCGTCATGTTCATGGGGAGCCAACCGGCTGGGTCGGAACGGAATGTGTGGTCGTGTTCATCGGGAGGGCTTGGACGGAATAGGCGATGGAAACGAGGCCTGGCGTACTGCACAACGGAGGAAACGGCCTTGTGTTCGACCGGCCACGTTCGAAACGGGATCCTGTTGATCGGGAGGGGCCTGGCGTACCGCAAAACGGAGGAAATGGACCTCCTACGGTCGAAACGTGGGTCCTGTTGATCGGGAGGGGTGTGGCGTATCACAAAACGGAGGAAACGGACCTCCTACGGTCGAAACGGGGGTCCTGTTGATCGGGAGGGGTGTGGCGTACCGCAAAACGGACGAAACGGACTTGTGTTGGAGTGCTACGGTCGAAACGGGAGTCCTGTTCATCGGGAGGGGTGTGGCGTACCGCAAAACGGGACTCCACAAGATAC